>NW_027417488.1:0-48174 GCF_009905375.1 Apium graveolens | reverse complement strand
TTAAATCCTCATATGCCATTAATAAATAAATTACTGATAATTTATTTAATTAATATCTTTATCCTTGATCATCCACTCAACCTTTATTTAATTATGCCAGAATAATTCCACCTGCAGGGTTTCACATAATTAAATCTTTTTGAGCTTTCAAGGGGACATCATTAACCCGAATATTATCAAGACATGGATTCCTTCAATAAATAATATCCACCATGTATATAATTCCATCACCCAAAATATAATGATATAATTCAAAAGAATTATTTCATATATAAATCAAAGCATGTAAATAATATACACGTGTCAATTACTATTTCCGGATTAAGAACCTAAGCGTTAATAATAACATAGAATCTTAGTTCTCCTTCTTAATTAGTATTAAGGGAACAATTCTAAATTTGATCCTGTTAAATATACACAAAGTATACTAGTATTATTTATTAGTCAATATAAACTAATCTAAATAATACTACAGCCATACCAGTGGATTATCCAACACCATCTGTGCTGTGAACCTTATTATATTATAACCGTATTTAACAATCTAATATTCTGTATCCCATTTGATACTAGATTGTTCACAATATATAATATTAGATAACATATAAACATTCAAATGATTCTCAAATAAACTGGCCAGAAATAAATGTACATACTTCAAATAAATATTTTCAGTATACACTAACAACTTTAGGGTATTACTTTTACACCAATCATCGGGTGTTTGTCTCCAGACATGCTACCTTCTTGGAAAAGGAGTTTGTCCTTGAAGGAAACAGTGGGAGCAAAATTGAACTTGATGAAGTTCAAGAAGCACAAACTACTACGGATCAAGTGGAAGCACCTGTTCAGACTGAACCACCTGCTGTGGAACAGCCCATTCGTAGGACGAGGAGAGTGTCTCACCAACCTGAGAATGTTGGAAGAGAATGTTCAATGCTGATCCACTTATGTTAGTTTAGGAATCTCTGGCCAGAGTGAATGAAATTAGAAAGGAGTTTCTAATTTACATTAAATAGAACTAAGCATAGTGAATGGGAAAGCAAGTGATTAAATAAGATAGGCTTGACACAAGTTCCATACCTTGTATTTAATCGTGACATTGCAGGGTAGAAGGAATTGATTGTACGGTAACTACACACTGAATAAGTTCTTGGTATTCTAAGCAGTGAATTCGTGTTATCCGGATAGTCGCGATATGCTGAGAAGTATCCCTCATGATGTAGAATAAATATGATTAATTAATTAATCATATTTAATGAATTAGAGAATTTATATAAAAATAATAAAATAGTTTTATTATTATTTATTTCTACTACCGGCTTAATATTGAACGTACAGGGTCACACCATAAAAGAGAATGATTTAATGGTGGAGGAATTAATTAATAATGGCTGATAATTATTTATTTATGAAATAAATAATTAATTGGCAAATTTAATAATTGATTAAATGAAATTTAATTGATTATACATTAATTAAGAAAGGTTCTTAATATTATTAATTAAGAATTTAATTTTTGGAAATTAAATCAAGTGAGAGAATTATTTCTAAAGAGTTTAGAAAAAGGATTAATAATTAAAAGGTATTTTATTTATTAATGAGAATAATAAAGGGTTAATAATAATAATATTTTATGGGAAAATTTTCAGCTGAAAATTTTGCCTATAAATATACTATTATAAACCCTATTTTTGCCTCAACCAAAAAGATTTACAAAACCCTAATTCTCTCCATCTCCTCCTCCTTCATTTCATCGTTTTCTTGGTGGATACCGGTGGAGTGCTTCACACTTGAGGAGCAGCTGCTAAGAATCTCCGTTCATCGTTCTTGGATCGCTAATAAAGATCTCCATCTTTCCATTAACGTAAAGCTTCTTAAAGTAAACATACTGAACTACGAATTAAATATTATTTTTCGCATGGATCCTGCGGAGGGTTTCGGTTTTTTTTAAGATTAAATTTACGTTTTCGCTGCGTTTATGTGCTAAAAACCCTTCAAGCCAGATTTGCTGAAACTAATAGAGGCTCTAACTGACACCCCCATCCTAGAAGAATTGGAAATACTTGTACAAATTAAGAACATAATTGAGAAAGAATCAGACAGCTCAGTCTTTACTTAATTATTGTAAACTGTCAAATATTCATTGTACAAGTGTTGTATCAGCTTTTGTATTATTTTATTTTCATTCTTTAACTTGGGGTTAGTCTTGTTAACAGGCATAAATTTGTGATAAGCAATATTCTCATAAATTGGGGGAGATTGTTGTGCAAGACATGCCTGTATTATAACAAGACTAAGTCATACTGACAACCCTAAGATTAGTTGTATTGTAACCTTAATCTGTAATTCATACTTGTAATACTTAATGTCTATAAAATGTAAATGGAGCAGACTGGAACATTTTTCTCTAAATAGTGTCAAGCCTAAGAATTCTATCTGGAAGAAGATCAAGAAGATCATGCCTCAGAAGAATTATGAAGAAGCTTGGAGTTGAATAAATCTGTTTGGTGTAAAATATTCTAAGTCAAGATCTCTACAAGTCACAAAATTAGTGTTATAGAGAAATCATTCGAGAACTCCAGAATGACTTATCGAGAAGTCATTTAAGCTCCAGAGAGTGCCGACGGATGAATAACATCTACCCGAAAGATGAGCAATATCTACTCGACGGATGAGCAATGTCTACCCGACGGATGAGCAATATCTACTCGACGGATGAGCAATGTCTACCCGACGGATAAGCAACATCCACCGGGTGTACAGAACTCAGGAATTGCTATTGGAGATATCGATAAGTCAGATACCCATTCGAGAACTCAGAGATATCGAAAAGTATACATTCATTAGAGAACTCTGAGTTATCGATAAGCCAAAGTCCATTAGAGAACTCTGAGTTATCGATAAACCAAAATTCACTAGAGAACTCAGAGTTGTCGATAAGTCAAGTCAACAATAAAGTTTCAGAGATATCGACAAGCCACCATGCCAATCGAGATGTCGAGTTCTCTACAGCTTAGTTGGAGATCTCGAAGTGAAGAAATTTCTCTAAGTACAGAATTGCAGAACAGTTCAATATCCAAGGTTGCAAATCAACAAACACTTCACACAGCTGGATTGACAAGTCTACAAAAAGCAGCTTGAGAGATGTGCAAGATCAATGGTAAAGATTAACTGACAGAGGAGATTAAAGTAATCACGGGATGCTAAAGATATGCTAAGCCAGAAATGGAAGATTTGCTTTTCTATAAATAGAAATGACAAGTGACGGTTTAGAAAAGCTAATAGCATGTTCATTATCCACTGTGTAAACCAGCAGTTAACTGAGTTATAAAGTTAACACTGGTCCTCTAGTTAAGTAGAACAATCAGAATAGAAAATTTATGTGTTCTCTCTCAAGAAAGAAGCTAAGTTCTAAAACAAGAACTTAGAGATTTTGTAGCTAAACAGTGCTTGATTTTTAATATAAAATTAAGTGAGTTTTGAAGATCTTTGTTTTACATATTTGCACAGCTATTTATGTTTAACATCCATTCTACTAAATCATTAACAACTACCAATTGCTAAAGCCTAAGTCGATCGAAAGTCAAACATTTAAGCCAAAACACATTCAACCCCCCTCTGTGTTGTATTCATACCTAACAATAGGTTTTTGGTATCACTCCTCAGTACTATATATTGTCCTATTGTGTACTAACATCTATTGTGTACTATTGACAGTTGTTCTTAGTGGTCCTGATCCTCATACCCATCCACATTCCTTGTAACGGTTTCCTCAGTTGGGCTCCTCTCCTCATTTTCTTTGCAATCAAAATCAGGGACCAACTTCTTTTTGTCTTGTTCCGGAGTCACTCCAACCGTTTTAACCTCCATTCTGGACATTTTCATACCCAGTAATGCATCAATGCCCCCTTCTTCAGCTGATCCTTGACCCCAAGGATCAAAAGTAGGATACTTCTTCATTATCAATTGGGCATCTTCCCACGTAGATTCTTCGATAGGTGACCCCTCCCACTGGATTAACCACTGAATTTGAGCAGCATTGTTCGTTTTAATAGTTCTAATTTCCTTAACTGCATATGGTATCTTTGGTTGAGAGAAGCTTACAGTGTCATAAGTGGCTGGTAGAGATTGATCCAATGTGGCAGGTGGTGGACCATTATGCTTTTTAAGAAGTGAGACATGGAATGTAGGGTGAATTCTTGAGGAAGATGGAAGTTTTAGAGTGTAAGCAGCATTGCCTATTTTCCTGGTAATCTGGTATGGGCCAAAGTACTTGGCTGCCAGTGATAATCCCAGATCACCCCGGGACCTTCTCCTTGTAGGGCCCGAACTCAAACTCCTTTTAGGCTGTGACGACGGCCGTGTGCGGTGTAGCTGTAGGGTGGGAACCTACAAAACAGAACCGGAGGGGGGTGGCATCCCCGTGGCACCTCCGGCGTGAGGATGAGAAAGGGTTTTGAGGAGAAGAAGGGCAAAGTTGGGATTATGCAGATATGTTTGTGAGGAGTACGTATGTGCATGTAATTATATGTGGGGGAGAGAGAGAGTATAAAAGCTTGTAACATGTAACCTTCCTTCTGTTCTACCTTTATAGGCCTCCTACTAGGGTTTAGGGGTTTGTCCCTTTTCATCTGGACCGTAGGTTGGCCTTTTGGACTGTAGGGCATCTGGACGCCTGGGATGCGTCAGAGTACTATCAGATCTGGACCGTAAGAACGTCCTGGATTTCGGGTGCCTGGAAGGTGGTGATGTTGCCATGTGTCCTGGGCTTATCAAGGTCAACGCTGAATACGTCAGAGTACTATCAGATCCAGGCCGTAGGAACGTTCTGGATCCCGGGAACCTGGACGGTGGTGATGCCGCCACGTGTCCTGGGATCTTATATTTGGGCCCTGGGCCTCTTCAATTGGGCCTGACTTATTATAGGCTATCATTTGCCCCCCACTCCCTTATGCGGGTTTATCCGGATGGGGGAGTAGAGTAATTGCCTTTGTGCCGCGGCGCCTTTGTAAAGCTTTGGGGTTGTTTGATTCGCTGCCCCCTAACCCCGGGGTCAAATGGGGATGAGACTCCGGGGTTAACTTGGTTAGTCATTTGATTTTAGTTCAAGGGGGGGATTCCTTGAAATACTTTGGAAAATTTTGGGGGTTTGATTTGTTGCCCCCTAACCCCGGGGTCAAATTGGGCTGAGACTCTGGGGTTGACTTGGTTAGTCATTTGATTTTAGTTCAAGGTGGGATTCCTTGAAATACTTTGGAAAATTTTGGGGGTTTGATTTGTTGCCCCTTAACCCCGGGGTCAAATTGGGCTGAGACTCCGGGGTTGACTTGGTTAGTCATTTGATTTTAGTTCAAGGTAGGATTCCTTGAAATACTTTGGAAAATTTTGGGGGTTTGATTTGTTGCCCCTAACCCCGGGGTCATGTGGGGATGAGACCCATTCGATTTGTCCGGACTTTGAAAAGCTGTTACTGCGAATCTGGGATGTCAGGCGGCTGTTGGGATTCCAGCCGGGGTCAAAGATATACATGTTTTATGTTTATCTTTTGAGTGTACAGTTTTTTATTTCCCCCCCCCCCCTTTTCTCCTAAAAAGACGCGCCCACGTAATGATTACGTGACAGTTCATGTAATAACTGCTGTGCAGTTACTTTTTGGGGCTAATTGGGTTCTGCCACGTGGGCGGGGGGTTAATTTTTACTGCAAAAACCTTTCACCTGCTTCTTACCTTTCTTCCTTCTATAAATACCACCCTCTCCTTTTCTTTTTTCATTTACGCAAACACTTCTGCATAGAGAGATAAGAGCATTTTACAGAGATTTTTGGAGCATTCGCTGTTGAAGCCGCATTTCCTTCTCCTGCTACTTTGTAAGCATCTTGATTTCTCACCTCTCTCCTTTACTTCTTTTCCATTCGTTATCGCAATGCATGTAACCATTTTGTGAGAGTTTTGCTTCGCTCTTTCGTATTCCTTGTACGAATTTCATGACTGTCTTGTTTATTTGACCTTTAATCTCTGTAGTTTGTAGATTTTGCATGGCCTTTGCAATGGTTTTGTGCTTGATTTGCGTATTTAACATGGATTTTGGTAGTATTGTATGCGAATAAGTGGGTTTTTATAGTGTAAATAGTTGTAGAGCCCGGGGCGTGTTCTTGGTATATGCTTTTTGTTGTATATATATGTATATGCTGCAGATCTTGTTTTTGGGGTAAGATACGTACATGATTTGTTTCTAAACTTGTTCTGTTTTTTGTCTTGTTTTGTTGTTGGGTTCGGGTTTGGCATTGACTCCGGGGTGCGTTTACATGGACACGTGTAGTATATGCCAGGTAGTCGTTTTAAGCGTATTGCTACTCTTAGGAATCGGTATCCCGAGCGTCCTGTCGGGTTAGGTGAACTTAACTCCTTCTACCCCTCTTCCTCTTCCAGCTGTAGTTCAGTAGAAATGCCTCCCCGGGTTGACCCGCCTCAACAAGTTTTAGCTCAGACCCTAGTATTAGGTCCCGGGGGTACCTTATTGTAACACCCCCAGATCTGGGGTCGGGGATCCGGGTTGTCACGGTCTTTCTTTCCACAATATCACTTCACTTAATTAATAATAAATAACCTCATGCTGTGACCCCACACTAACACACACCACAACCCGTTATAGTCTCAGAGATGAAATTGAAATAAGTACAAGTCTTTGAATCCACAATTTAAAATTATTACAACCCAAAATGATTACTTGATAATTTACAGTTAATTGCCATTATCTGCCACAAGTTATAATTATACATAATTTGATTCTCAAAGGTAGATGGTCTGAACTACAATGGATCTACCTCTGCAGCTATAGCAGCTACAACATCATCGGGAAGACGCGGGACGCTTCCCACGCGCTTGCGCTGGGTCTGCTGGAGTCTGGCCATCTCTCCTAACTGTTGTTGTGTGATGAAGAAATAAAGCAAGAGTGAGCCTTACAGCTCGCAAGATAATATGTAGTGATAACAATAATACAAGTATCTAAATGGATACTTACTAGAATCTTTATCGTGTGTAAGATAATTACTTACTAGATATAAGTAAAAACAAGGAATGAAGTTACCAATACTTCCCCACACTTATATCATTTATAAAGCTACTTGAACTATCACCGTTCAAAGTATTATAAGATTCACGAGGTCATCCCATAGATGAGACCACAAATAAAACTTGAAAATATTTGATCTTTGAAATATTTTGAAAAGAGATGAAGTTACGAGATACTTCATTCAATGGATACACCAATAAAAATGTTTGACCCTGTCAATGCTTCGGCAACCACCCATTAGTAGCCTTTCGATCGAAATGCTACGGGTAGTGTTGCAGAATTATCCAAATGGATGATGAACTCATTACGGGAGTTTACCGCGCCAGGAAGACCACTTACGATGATCAGTCGTAGTAGTACAACCCCACCATTTTCTACATGTAGAGGAGAACCTGTCGGATTTACTTGTCAACCGAACACTGAACTCCTAAGGAATGGACCGCCTTAGCGGAACTTCCAGGCCATTTGGGCCAATATAATAAGGCTGGGCCGGCGCTACTCGACCACTTACGCCACTCCTAGTTCAGATGAAATCCATGACTCTGAAACGTAAAGCTCGTTTCCCCCCTTTCCCCAAGTAGAAACTTGTTGATACGGCTCCAACAAGAAGTCGTATCTAGTTGGAAAGGAAAACTCACCGATATTTCCCAGGCGATGCCTGTTAATGGATTAACTTGTTCCAAGAATTTTACTTCCCGAATATTGGGCAAGTAATCAAAAACTCTTTTACCAAGACAGCAACCTTGTTGCGAATATAAAACACACCACCGAGCTGGATCCCCCATGTTTTGAGCGAGTATTTAAATCCCCTTTTTAAAAGGAAGATCTTAAATATAAAAATAGTTTTGGGATCCGCTCTAACTTTTGAAAATCATTTTAAAGACTCGAAAACACTTTAAAGAGTGTTTGGAGTAAAACTGATTTAATGAAGTAAATCAGTCCCCAGAATATTTAGAAAATGACTGAATGTTAATATTTAAATAATATTCCCATAAAGAATAATCTTTATAAAAATAATTGAAGTAGAAGTATTAAAACTTATACTTGAAACGAGTATTAAATAACCAAAGATATACTTATATGAAAGTACTATCTTTATTTGAATAATCGAAAATAAGTTTGATTATTGACACCTTATTCTTTAATAAAATAAAGAATATACCTCGACAAATAATCGGAGTCATAGATCCTCAAATGAATATTCAAATAATATTCATTAAATAATATAAACTGAGTCATAAGCCTTCGAATGAATATTCAAATAATATTCAATAAATAATATAAAAGAGTCATAAGCCCTCCGATGAATATTCAAGTAATATTCAGATAAATAAACAAAAGGAGTCATACGCCTTCGAATAATATTCGAAATAATATTCAATAATAAAATAAAGTTTAAAGTTATCGAATAAACCTTATTCGATTAATAGTTTGGAAAAACTATAACCATATATATATATAAATATATATATATATATATATCCATATCCATATATACAAAAATCTACTCGGGATCCTCGACTCCCGGTTTTAGAAAATATTTTCACCTTTGGGTCCCTATACTAAGGGTATATGCAAGTTACCGCTATCCTCTAGCATAGGTATTATCAACTGAACCAACAGATATATATTTCAAGAATATGAAACAGGCATGCATATATACCATATCACATGCTACAATATATCGCAAGAATTTGCTAAATAACCAATATGCATTTATCGCAAGATCATGCATATACAAATGTATACATCACAACAACAGTATAACGGATAGAATACTTGCCTGAGCGACTTGGGGGTGAGAAAGGCTCGGGACGAGTCTGGTAACCTATAAACAACAAGTAAGTTGGAATTAAACCAAAATCACTTGTAAATCTATACTTTAACTAACTTAGACTCTAACGCTTGTTTTGCGCTCACCGATTTGCTTAAGTCACTCGGGTACCCTCGGCTCCACCATTTTTAATAATTTAACCTTTACGAGTTTTAAAGCGATTCCTTCGCGAGTGTCTTACCAACTGCCTAACACACTTACCATAAATGTTTCATACATTAATTAACCCTTTTTGGTCTTTAACCTATGTTTCAAAGTAAGGCGAGGGAAAAAGTTTCGTTCGCGAAACGCCGTTACTTGAAACGGTCGTTTCTCCTAAACCGTGCATCGGAATCGAACGAACTACATATCAAAACGAAGCTCGTAACATGAGCTATCTAAACATGGCAGTGGTCATAATCTAGCAGGGGGTTCTCGGGTCCTAATGCTATGCACAAAAACAGTCCAAAGAAAATCGGACGTTACGACGGCTATGTTTACGCGATTTCCCAATTTTAAACCATACAAAACCAACCACAAACCCACCTCAAATCCAACACACAACAAACATCCATCCTTATCACATCATAACAACCCCAACCAATTCAATTTAATCATTCATACTTATGCTTAAACTTAACTTTAATCATACTTAAGTTCCTTTAAATCAAAACCACAACAATTACCATTCCATTTCACTACCATTCCAAATCCCAAACTCTAAATCATAACAACAAACTACAATATCAACCCACTAATCAAAATAATCTTATAATATATAGGAATCTAGGGTTTGGAGATGGTATACCTTCCTTGAAGTGGTGGGTGGAGCTAGGAAGCCTTAAGAAGCTTTGAGAAGTCTTAAGAATGCTTGGATCTTCAAGAAAAACAAGAAAAAGTTCAAGTTAAAAACTTGAAAACACTATTCATTGTCTTCTTCTTTGATTAAATGAAGAAGATTGAGAAAGAATTAATGGCTTAAACTCATGATATAGTCCTAACTAAGCATGAAGATGATTAGGGAATTATCTTACCAATTTAGGAGGCTTGGATCTTGAGTTTTGAAATTCTATGCCTTTAAAAATGCTAAAAGCCGAGAGCAAATGAAGAACTCATGCCTTGGTTGCTTTTGATTTTTGATGAGAATGATTTTTACTTGGCTTGGTTGACTTGTTTTGTATTTGATTTAGTCAATTACTTTCTTGCCCTTGAAATTGTGTGGTTACAAAGCTACCACACCTCCTTCCTTCCCATGTCATGCTTATGTCATCCTCATGATGTCATCCTCCCTTCCTTGTCCTCTTTCTATTGGTTGGATGACATCATTCCCCCTAATCCCTTTGATTAACTTCCTAATCGTTTGCCTAATGACCGCTGATCTGTTATACGGTTTGCTTAACTTTCGTTCTCGTTTATCGTTTGAAGGATCATACCCGGGATCTTATTACTTAGGTTCCCTTAACCTTTCTCAATACATTATATTCCTTTTTATGATCCTCTATTATAATCCTTTAATTTAAATCCTTTTTATCCTGTTACCTTATACTCAATTCTCTCCGTATCTTGTGGATTTCCGGGAAAAACCAAAGTGTTCGGAATTGGATTCTGACGATCTTTACATACACTTATATACTTCATAGAGTACTAATAATATCCCAGAATATCCATAACAGAACCCCTACATAGTGTGGCATGAAAAGTTTCTTCATTCAGCTAAAACACTATTCACAAGGGTTACAAAAAGTTGAAAATTTTGGGGTTATTACAGTCTCCCCTCCTTAAAAGGATTCCGTCCCGAAATCAAACAGAAAATAAATGGGGGTACTTTTCTAGCATTGTGCTCTCTAGTTCCCAAGTTGATTCTTCCACATTATGATTCTGCCATAGTACTCTGACTAGCTTGATCACTTTGTTCCGAAGCACCTGCTCCTTCTTATCCATAATCCTTACTGGCTTCTCCACGTAAGTTAGATCTGGCTGCATATCCACCTGCTCGTACTCCACTATGTGCCTGGCATCCCGATGATACCTCCTTAGCATTGACACATGGAACACATTATGAACTTGTTGCAAATTAGGGGGTAGGGCTAGCTCGTAAGCTAACTTTCCAATCCGTCTTAATATCTCAAAAGGTCCAATGTATCTTGGGCTTAGTTTTCCTTTCTTTCCGAACCTTATTAATCCCTTCCAAGGGGATACTTTAACAGTACTAAGTCCCCTACTTCATATTCCTTGTCCTTTCGGGCTAGGTCTGCGTATTTCTTTTGTCTGTCTTGGGCTGCTACAAGTCGCCCTCTGATAAGATCCACTATATCTTTGGTCCTTTGGACCACTTCGGGTCCGAGCATCTTCCGCTCTCCTACTTCATCCCAGTATAAGGGAGATCGACACCTTCTTCCGTACAGAGCCTCATAAGGCGGCATTCCGATGCTAGCATGAAAGCTATTATTATAAGAAAACTCGATCAACGGCAAGTGATCATCCCAACTTCCTTTAAAGTCTATTGCACAGACTCTCAACATATCCTCTAGTGTCTGGATGGTCCTTTAACTCTGTCCATCCGTTTGGGGATGGTACGCGGTACTCATATTTAACTTGGTCCCCGCACATTCCTGAAAGCTCCTCCAAAATCTGGAGTTGAACCTAGGGTCTCGGTCTGAGACAATGGACGCTGGGACTCCATGTCGCATCACTATTTCCTTAAGGTAAATGTCCACCAGTCTATCGACTGTGTATCTCTCATTGATAGGAATGAAATGAGCTGACTTTGTCAGTCGGTCTATAATTACCCAAATGGCGTCGTGATTGGCTTTCGTCCTTGGCAAGCCTACAACAAAATCCATCGCTATATGTTCCCATTTCCATTCGGGAATCTCCAGGGGTCGTAAAAGTCCACTGGGTCTCTGGTGCTCCGCCTTTACTCTTTGGCAAGTCAAACACTTGCTTACCCATTCTGCTACGTCCCTCTTCATGTTGGGCCACCAGTAATATTCCTTCAAATCCCTATACATCTTGGTACTTCCTGGGTGAATGGAATACCTTGAATTATGGCTTTCATCCAAAATCTCATCTTTAAGTTCTTGAACATTCAGAACCCAAATTCGGTAGGAGTACCTCATTATCCCTTTATCATCTTTCTCAGTATGGATCTCCTCTCCAGTCATTGACTCTCTGCCTTCATTCATTATTTTCTCCTGGCACAATCTGATCTTTTCCAATAACTCTGGCTGCATTGAGATCTCAAAAAGCTTTTCAGTTCCGGTTCCGGTTACCTTTACTTCTATTTCCATTTTCTCAAAATCCCTTATCAACTCTTCCGAAGTCGTTATCATTCTGAGTCTTTCCTTTCTACTAAGGGCATCAGCCACCACATTGGCTTTCCCTGGATGATAGAGAATCTCACAATCATAGTCCTTGATTAGTTCTAACCATCTCCTCTGGCGCATGTTGAGCTCTTTCTGCGTAAATATGTACTTGAGGCTCTTATGGTCTGTGAAAATCTCGCACTTCTCTCCATACAAGTAGTGCCTCCAAATTTTTAAAGCAAATACTATTGCCGCGAGCTCAAGGTCATGAGTAGGATATCTAACCTCGTATTCCTTCAGTTGTCTCGACGCATACGCAATAACTTTACCGTGCTGCATAAGCACACATCCTAATCCTTTGTGCGACGCGTCACTATATATCACAAAATCTCCTTTTCCGTCCGGCAATGCCAATACCGGAGCCGTTATCAACCTTTTCTTTAATTCCTGAAAACTGTTCTCGCATTCCTCCGTCCATTCAAACTTCTCTGTCTTACGAGTAAGTCGTGTCAAAGGGGCTGTGATCTTCGCAAAGTCCTGTACGAATCTACGATAGTAGCCGGCCAATCCTATGAAACTCCTTACCTCTGTGGGTGTGGTTGGCCTTTCCCAATTTGAGACCGCCTCTATCTTGGAGGGGTCGACCAATACTCCTTCTTTATTGATCACATGTCCTAAAAACTGTACTTCATTCCGCCAGAATTCACACTTCGAGAATTTGGCATATAACTGCTCCTCTCTGAGTATTCCTAGAGCTATCCTCAAATGCTCTGCATGTTCTGCCTCAGTCCTTGAGTAGATCAAAATATCATCGATAAAAACTATCACACACTTGTCCAAGTACTTCTTAAATACTCTATTCATTAAATCCATGAAAGCCGCTGGGGCGTTGGTTAATCCAAAGGACATTACCAAGAACTCATAATGCCCATACCTGGTACGGAACGCTGTCTTGGAAATATCTTCGGGTTTAATCTTTAGTTGGTGATATCCAGTTCTCAGGTCGATCTTGGAAAAATAAACAGCATCCTTTAGCTGGTCGAACAGATCGTCTATTCTAGGTAATGGGTACCTGTTCTTTATGGTTAGCTTGTTCAACTCTCTATAGTCGATGCACAACCTCATGCTCCCATCTTTCTTCTTAACAAATAAAACTGGTGCTCCCCACGGAGACACACTGGGTCTTATCATACCCTTATCCAAGAGTTCCTGCAATTGGATAGCTAATTCCTTCATTTCTAACGGGGCTAACCGGTAAGGTGCTTTTGAAACTGGCGCCGTCCCTGGGGCCAACTCAATAGCAAATTCAATCACTCTATCGGGTGGTAATCCCGGAAGGTCTTGTGGGAATACATCTTCAAATTCGTTGACTACTGGAATATCTTGTAAGTTGGGCACCTCCTTCTGCGTGTCCACCACATAGGCTAGGTAAGCCTCACTTCCTTTTCGTAGCATCCTTTTGGCCTGGGCCATAGTCAAAAATTTCTGCGTCTGCCTCTTTCCTCTAAATATAACTTCTTTCTTCCCTGGGACATTTAACTTAACTTTCTTCCCTTTACAGTCTATCTGAGCATCGTTGCTAGATAGCCAGTCCGTTCCCAAAATCACATCAAACTCCCCTAATTTAAAAGGAATCAGATCAACACTGAAAGATTGCTCCCCTATGCCTATCTCACAGGCGGGGTGAATCTGGTTAACAGGAATAATTTCATGATTGGCTATTTCTACTTGTAAGGGTTCTATCAAGGGTTTAGCCTTAAGTCTTAACTTACGCGCAAAGTCCCTTGATATAAAAGATTTAGTTGCTCCCGAATCAAATAAAACATTTGCACTGACTGAATTTAGAGAAAGGGTACCTGCTATCACATCTGAATCTTTCATAGCATCCTGGACTGTCATGTTGAAAGTCCTCGCGGTAGGTGGCTTATTAGAAGCAGCCCTGCTTGCTCCCGAAGCTGCTGGTTTGTTCATTGGGCATTCTCTCTTCCAATGACCTGGGCGTCCGCACTGATGACAAGTGGTGGTTGGAATGACGGCAGGGGCTGACGAAGGGCATTTGTGAGAATAGTGGCCCACTTGCCCACAATTAAAGCAGGTTACTGGCTTTCCTTTACACTCCCCAGTGTGATTCCTTCCACATATGTTACAGGCTGGCAATGGGGGTCGAGACTGGTTGGAATAGGACATTCTTGACTTCTGGCCGCCCTGGCTCACACTCACACTCATTGGTCGCTTAAACCCAGTGTTCCTTCCTGGAAGGGACACTGCTCCTCGATTAAATCTAGTTGGGAAGCTCCTTCCTGCGGAACCTCCACCCATGCTCATACTTTTCCTCTTTATTCCTTTCTTCTCTCTTTCCTTCTGCATCTGTTCACTTCCGACTTCTACAATCGTTGCCTTTTGCACCAGAGTGGCATAGTCCGTAAGCTCAAGGATTGCCACCCTATTCTGAATCCATGGTTTCAGTCCCTGCTGAAACCTCCTAGCTTTCTTTTCCTCGGTGCTCACAAACTCCGGCACAAACCTTGATAACTCAGTAAATTTCGCTTCGTACTCTGCTACAGACAAGTTATTCTGCTTTAGCTCCAAGAACTTGAGCTCCATCTGGTTTTCCATAAACCTCGGGAAATACTTTCCCAGAAACAACTGACTAAATCTCTCCCAGGTTATAATAGCATCTGTCTCCATGTTTTTCTTGGCCTCCCACCAGTAGTTAGCTTCTCCTTTTAGAAGGTAGGTAGCAAATACAGTTTTCTGTGCCTCATCGATACTCAAAATCTCAAAAGATTTCTCCATCTCCTTTAACCATGCCCTTGCCTCAACTGGGTCGGCTGATCCGTGGAACTCAGGGGGCTTAAGGGACTTAAAAGCCCTGAAAGAGTTTGCCACAGCATTGTTACTTCCTTGAGGGGGTGGGTTGGGTTGACGTTCCAAATTTTGCCTTAGGAGTTGCATGAACTGGCTCATGGGATCCATGCCTGGGTTTGGTACTGGTTGCTCAACCTCGGTTTCTCCTTCTTCAGCCTCTATCTCAAATCCATCAACATCATATGTTTCCTCTTCCTCTTCATACAGGGAGTCATCCTGTTCCACATAATCCTCATCTTCCTCTTCACTGTGTTCTTGGTTTCTATTTTCCTGATTATGGCTTCCCTGGTCCTCAGATCCAGGGTTCGCCCTAGTTCCAATCTTTC
Source organism: Apium graveolens (assembly GCF_009905375.1). Lineage (NCBI taxonomy): Eukaryota > Viridiplantae > Streptophyta > Magnoliopsida > Apiales > Apiaceae > Apium > Apium graveolens. The sequence goes on along the minus strand of NW_027417488.1, from coordinate 32,788 downwards.
TTGGCGGCATGATTCTGATAATAATAAAAACAATCATTGGGAAAATTCAACGTTAGGTCACAATCATATACAACATTGTGCCTTGCACAGCTCTTATAATGGGGAGAACGTATATCGCAATTCTATTATTTTAAGAAAGTTCTAATACGAAGTGCAGTAATAATAATGATAAAAACAGTGATCCCGTCACTATGGAACTGAACCGAAAGGAAACAAATATATACATAATGCGAGAATACATAGTTTGATCTGGTCAAAAGTACAACAGTGCTACAGTCATCTGTCCCAAAAGTGATACACAAGAGTCTATCTGTCTAGTCAGAAAAAGGGATGCTATATACAAGTCAACTATCCCGGAAAATTGGCTCTTACTAAGGCCTCGGCTAACTAGACAACTAGACTATTCCATCGTCAATCCTGAATCACACACCGGAGCGGGTCAGCTCCCAAACCCTTTCCATCGCACGACGGAAGATATAGTCGGCCTGCCGCCTGGAGATCCTACCATGCCTGTCCCCCTGGAGCGATCTGAGCCTCGCTCGGGCTGTGAGCTCTATCCCCGTAAGCTCCCTCCTCAAGGATCGGGGTATAGAAGCCCTAGTCTCATAAGCTCGGGTACGCCTACCCGCCCTCTCTGCATCCAACTCCCTCCTGGCCTCATCTAGTCGGCCCTCGGCAACAGCCACTCGGGTCCTTCAATACATCCTGAACATATCCATGAGCTAACGAAGACTGCCTGTGGGCAGGGTCAAGGGGTGGTGAATCCGGAGCCGCTGAGGGTGCCTCCTCGGTCTGCCTAGGCTCGGAAGTATGGGTCTCTGAGCTGTCATCATCAGGAATCCAAGATAGTGGTGGAGGGGTAGGGGCTCTGACCACCGGAAGTGTGGGTAAAGGGATACCAGCATACACTACCATAGGTCCAACACGCTCCTCAGCTACTGGGACCTCATCCGGGTCCTCCTCATCTGGAATAGCAATAACCTCTGTCTCTGACTCCTCTGAGGGGTCCTCCTCATCTGAAACAGCAATGACCTCCGTCTCAGGCTCCTCTGAGGGGTCCTCCTCATCCTCCTCCATCTCAGGCTTCTCCTGATCCTCAACATCTAGCAATGCCTCATCATGCTCACGCTCGAACATCTCAGGGTCCTCTATCTCAGGCGCCTACACATTAAACGAGCTAAGTTACTATCATGATACTTATAAGGGTTCCCGTAAGGGTTTTAACTATCAGCACTACTTTAAGTAGTCCGACCATGAACTTGGCAAGAGTTCTTATTATCTTTGTGAGTTTATTATTATATCGTCGCATCATCTCTGAGGTTTATAACGCTTAGCTCTGATACCATTTCTGTAACACCCCCAGATCCGGGGTCGGGGATCCGGGTTGTCACGGTCTTTCTTTCCACAATATCACTTCACTTAATTAATAATAAATAACCTCATGCTGTGACCCCACACTAACACACACCACAACCCGTTATAGTCTCAGAGATGAAATTGAAATAAGTACAAGTCTTTGAATCCACAATTTAAAATTATTACAACCCAAAATGATTACTTGATAATTTACAGTTAATTGCCATTATCTGCCATAAGTTATAATTATACATAATTTGATTCTCAAAGGTAGATGGTCTGAACTACAATGGATCTACCTCTGCAGCTATAGCAGCTACAACATCATCGGGAAGACGCGGGACGCTTCCCACGCGCTTGCGCTGGGTCTGCTGGAGTCTGGCCATCTCTCCTAACTGTTGTTGTGTGATGAAGAAATAAAGCAAGAGTGAGCCTTACAGCTCGCAAGATAATATGTAGTGATAACAATAATACAAGTATCTAAATGGATACTTACTAGAATCTTTATCGTGTGTAAGATAATTACTTACTAGATATAAGTAAAAACAAGGAATGAAGTTACCAATACTTCCCCACACTTATATCATTTATAAAGCTACTTGAACTATCACCGTTCAAAGTATTATAAGATTCACGAGGTCATCCCATAGATGAGACCACAAATAAAACTTGAAAATATTTGATCTTTGAAATATTTTGAAAAGAGATGAAGTTATGAGATACTTCATTCAATGGATACACCAATAAAAATGTTTGACCCTGTCAATGCTTCGGCAACCACCCATTAGTAGCCTTTCGATCGAAATGCTACGGGTAGTGTTGCAGAATTATCCAAATGGATGATGAACTCATTACGGGAGTTTACCGCGCCAGGAAGACCACTTACGATGATCAGTCGTAGTAGTACAACCCCACCATTTTCTACATGTAGAGGAGAACCTGTCGGATTTACTTGTCAACCGAACACTGAACTCCTAAGGAATGGACCGCCTTAGCGGAACTTCCAGGCCATTTGGGCCAATATAATAAGGCTGGGCCGGCGCTACTCGACCACTTACGCCACTCCTAGTTCAGATGAAATCCATGACTCTGAAACGTAAAGCTCGTTTCCCCCTTTCCCCAAGTAGAAACTTGTTGATACGGCTCCAACAAGAAGTCGTATCTAGTTGGAAAGGAAAACTCACCGATATTTCCCAGGCGATGCCTGTTAATGGATTAACTTGTTCCAAGAATTTTACTTCCCGAATATTGGGCAAGTAATCAAAAACTCTTTTACCAAGACAGCAACCTTGTTGCGAATATAAAACACACCACCGAGCTGGATCCCCCATGTTTTGAGCGAGTATTTAAATCCCCTTTTTAAAAGGAAGATCTTAAATATAAAAATAGTTTTGGGATCCGCTCTAACTTTTGAAAATCATTTTAAAGACTCGAAAACACTTTAAAGAGTGTTTGGAGTAAAATTGATTTAATGAAGTAAATCAGTCCCCAGAATATTTAGAAAATGACTGAATGTTAATATTTAAATAATATTCCCATAAAGAATAATCTTTATAAAAATAATTGAAGTAGAAGTATTAAAACTTATACTTGAAACGAGTATTAAATAACCAAAGATATACTTATATGAAAGTACTATCTTTATTTGAATAATCGAAAATAAGTTTGATTATTGACACCTTATTCTTTAATAAAATAAAGAATATACCTCGACAAATAATCGGAGTCATAGATCCTCAAATGAATATTCAAATAATATTCATTAAATAATATAAACTGAGTCATAAGCCTTCGAATGAATATTCAAATAATATTCAATAAATAATATAAAAGAGTCATAAGCCCTCCGATGAATATTCAAGTAATATTCAGATAAATAAACAAAAGGAGTCATACGCCTTCGAATAATATTCGAAATAATATTCAATAATAAAATAAAGTTTAAAGTTATCGAATAAACCTTATTCGATTAATAGTTTGGAAAAACTATAACCATATATATATATAAATATATATATATATATATCCATATCCATATATACAAAAATCTACTCGGGATCCTCGACTCCCGGTTTTAGAAAATATTTTCACCTTTGGGTCCCTATACTAAGGGTATATGCAAGTTACCGCTATCCTCTAGCATAGGTATTATCAACTGAACCAACAGATATATATTTCAAGAATATGAAACAGGCATGCATATATACCATATCACATGCTACAATATATCGCAAGAATTTGCTAAATAACCAATATGCATTTATCGCAAGATCATGCATATACAAATGTATACATCACAACAACAGTATAACGGATAGAATACTTGCCTGAGCGACTTGGGGGTGAGAAAGGCTCGGGACGAGTCTGGTAACCTATAAACAACAAGTAAGTTGGAATTAAACCAAAATCACTTGTAAATCTATACTTTAACTAACTTAGACTCTAACGCTTGTTTTGCGCTCACCGATTTGCTTAAGTCACTCGGGTACCCTCGGCTCCACCATTTTTAATAATTTAACCTTTACGAGTTTTAAAGCGATTCCTTCGCGAGTGTCTTACCAACTGCCTAACACACTTACCATAAATGTTTCATACATTAATTAACCCTTTTTGGTCTTTAACCTATGTTTCAAAGTAAGGCGAGGGAAAAAGTTTCGTTCGCGAAACGCCGTTACTTGAAACGGTCGTTTCTCCTAAACCGTGCATCGGAATCGAACGAACTACATATCAAAACGAAGCTCGTAACATGAGCTATCTAAACATGGCAGTGGTCATAATCTAGCAGGGGGTTCTCGGGTCCTAATGCTATGCACAAAAACAGTCCAAAGAAAATCGGACGTTACGACGGCTATGTTTACGCGATTTCCCAATTTTAAACCATACAAAACCAACCACAAACCCACCTCAAATCCAACACACAACAAACATCCATCCTTATCACATCATAACAACCCCAACCAATTCAATTTAATCATTCATACTTATGCTTAAACTTAACTTTAATCATACTTAAGTTCCTTTAAATCAAAACCACAACAATTACCATTCCATTTCACTACCATTCCAAATCCCAAACTCTAAATCATAACAACAAACTACAATATCAACCCACTAATCAAAATCATCTTATAATATATAGGAATCTAGGGTTTGGAGATGGTATACCTTCCTTGAAGTGGTGGGTGGAGCTAGGAAGCCTTAAGAAGCTTTGAGAAGTCTTAAGAATGCTTGGATCTTCAAGAAAAACAAGAAAAAGTTCAAGTTAAAAACTTGAAAACACTATTCATTGTCTTCTTCTTTGATTAAATGAAGAAGATTGAGAAAGAATTAATGGCTTAAACTCATGATATAGTCCTAACTAAGCATGAAGATGATTAGGGAATTATCTTACCAATTTAGGAGGCTTGGATCTTGAGTTTTGAAATTCTATGCCTTTAAAAATGCTAAAAGCCGAGAGCAAATGAAGAACTCATGCCTTGGTTGCTTTTGATTTTTGATGAGAATGATTTTTACTTGGCTTGGTTGACTTGTTTTGTATTTGATTTAGTCAATTACTTTCTTGCCCTTGAAATTGTGTGGTTACAAAGCTACCACACCTCCTTCCTTCCCATGTCATGCTTATGTCATCCTCATGATGTCATCCTCCCTTCCTTGTCCTCTTTCTATTGGTTGGATGACATCATTCCCCCTAATCCCTTTGATTAACTTCCTAATCGTTTGCCTAATGACCGCTGATCTGTTATACGGTTTGCTTAACTTTCGTTCTCGTTTATCGTTTGAAGGATCATACCCGGGATCTTATTACTTAGGTTCCCTTAACCTTTCTCAATACATTATATTCCTTTTTATGATCCTCTATTATAATCCTTTAATTTAAATCCTTTTTATCCTGTTACCTTATACTCAATTCTCTCCGTATCTTGTGGATTTCCGGGAAAAACCAAAGTGTTCGGAATTGGATTCTGACGATCTTTACATACACTTATATACTTCATAGAGTACTAATAATATTCCAGAATATCCATAACAGAACCCCTACATAGTGTGGCATGAAAAGTTTCTTCATTCAGCTAAAACACTATTCACAAGGGTTACAAAAAGTTGAAAATTTTGGGGTTATTACACTTATCGAATCCGGATGGGTCGTGGGAGGATGTAGATGAATATTTTGTCCAGTGCCGAGTGAACCCCAAGCCCATGAGCTTTTATTACAGAGATTTATCCGAGGCATATGGGGGCCCGAATGGTTTGGGAGGCCAGGAGCCTTATAATGAGGATGAGATGGATAGGAAGTTCTTCACCGCCCCGGGGACTAGGTATGAGTATGGGGCGGTTCATAGAGAGGTCCAGAAGAAATACACAGACGCCGAGGTAGATGGTGCCCTTAGGCTTGCCTTTAACCTTGATGACACATACCAGTGGAGATGGCCTGAGGAGCATGAAAGGGTATACCACAGACCGGAGGGGGGATGGGTTGGAATTCCATTTGAGCATCTCCGGGGCATGCGCCTCGGATTACATCAGTTCACCAAATCCCTATGTCGGGATGATTATGGTATCCCTTTTACTCAGCTAGCCCCGAACTCGGTGAAATGGATCAGCTGGTTTTTAGCTTGCTGTCATGCCAAAAATTACCTCCCCACCTTCAAACTTTTTCATCATATTTTTAAAATTAAGAGATCCACCGCTCGGCCGATTTACGAGTTCATGTTTAGGATAGAGGATTGTGGGTATCCCTCTGATAAGATGGTGCTCCCGGTTAGTATGTTGACGTCGCTTAAGGGATGGCACCGGGAGTTCATTTTTGTCCGGGGTGGGGATCTGGAGTTCATGCCACTCCATAAACTTGAAATTAAAACAGATAGGTTTCCGGTCCAGCGGCTCGGGCAAGCAGCTCTCGCGATGGTTTATGCCTTCTGTGGGGCACTTGGGACGCAGTGGACCCGGGACTATTTTACAAGCAATGAGAACATGCATGCTGCCGGATGTAAGTCTATTGCCTTAGCTTTATTTTGATACTGTAACTTTTATTGATTGCTTGTATCCGGGACTGATATCTTGTTATTTTCCTTTTCAGGTATTCCGAAGTTGATTCCCTACCCCCCAAATATGTCTGCCCAACTTAAAGATCTGTCGGCCAAGCTGCGAAGGATTGGGGGAATGACTAGCGTGGATGTTGGGAAGAAGAAGGTTGGAGAGGGTGATGATGCGGCCCGGAAGGCGGCGCCGTCTCGCCCGGGGAGGACAACAATCGTGATCAACGAGCCCCGGTCCGAGGACGTGCAGCAGGGGGATGTGATAAGAGTTCCAGCACCTCGAAAGAGGAAGGGTGCCCCCGCGAGTTCCGGGGATAAAAGTGGCGATGTTTCTGAGGGCCCGGTTTCAAAGAAGGCTGCTATTGATCTGGCTCCGGACACTCTGGAGACTCTGAAGGCCCTGCTTGCTAGTTTTACCCCGAAGGCTCGCCGGAGGGAGTTGTTTGAGAATTATACCAGCACGGCGGAGAGGAAGAAATACAGGAAGGAGCCCCTCGACGACTTCCTGGTCGGGCTTCAGGAGGATATCACTGCTGTAAGCCTTTTTCTTATTTGCCTTTTTCTTGTGCTCTTGTATTTGTGTTGCCTAATCATGATTTATAATGTTTTCAGGCTAACTCCCGGGTTGCTGGACTAGTTTGTATAACCCGGAGCCTTCAGGCGAAGGCTGATGCTGCCGAAGTTTACCAAGTTGAATCTGAGCGGCTAACCCGGGAGATTCAGGAGTTGAAGGAGGCCAGTGCAAGGGAGGCTGCTGCTCATAAGAAGATTATAGATGAGATCCGGGAGAGGCAGGACCGGGCTGAGGCTTCTGTCCGGGAGATGAGGGCTGAAAATCAGAAGTTGAAAGATGATCTTGCCGCCCGGCCCACTCCCGAGGAGGTTCTTGCAGGGTTCCGGGGAACTCCCGCGTATTTCGAAGAGCTGAATGACAAAGCGCTGGAGAAGATCCAGATCTGCTGGAATGTTGCTTCGAAGTATCTCGGCGAGGAGCCTCAAGGTACAATAGACGTCTTCCTGGAGAAGTATATAGAAGAGGAGACCCGATTGGAGCAGGAAAAGGAAGCTGTCCGGGCAATGGAGTCTGGTGTTGGGACGTCCAGCAATGTTCCCTTCTTCTCCGGGTCGCCACTTGCTGAGCAGCCTCCCCTACCAGAGGGCAATCCAGAGCAGCCTCCTTCGCCTCCCGCCGACTCTGCCGCTGAAGCTTAAAGATTCTGCCATGTCTTGGCATGTAATTTTTATTTCCTTATTTTTAGTTTGAGCAATTTCGAACTGAGCCTTTTGGCTTTTTTAACTTGTCTATAATCTGAATGATTTCGATTTGCCCCCCGGGGTGTGGTTCCCCGGGGTAGTTTAACATGATTGTGCTTTTCTTTCTTTCCTTATTGATTTGTATATGTTAGGAAATTTTTTGGAGTACACATGGGCTGTGTTTCTGCGGACCCCGGGTTGGGGTAAAAATATTTGACTTTGAGAAATTTTATAAGTACTCATGGTTGAGTTTTTATAGGACCCCGGGCAGGGGTAAATCTCCATTTGATAGAAATTTTCAAAGTACACATAGGCTGTGTTTTTAAATCTGATGGTAAATAAATAAGCGACATAATGAAATTGATTCAAACTATGGAACACTTAAAGTAGAGTTTTTCATTCATATTGAGAGCAAAAATTACATTCTGGGGTGTGTTATGGATTAAAAACTAATATATATAATTGTTGTATTTAATACTAAGGAACGTGAGCTTCGAGGCTCGATTTGACTGCTCTTGTGTTTCGTGACTCAATCTGCCTTAACAAGATGCCTACGTACCTTGCTGATTGCAAGGATCAAGTCAAAAAACGTAGTTCTGATTTGTGGGGTGAGGCCCCTTATATAGATATGGGAGTCCTTGAATTGGACTTGGTATAGGAGACTTGGTGGACAAGCCTCTGAATTAGGATAGACTTAGGAGTCCTAGGAAGTAGGAAGCTGATTCCTTATCCTTTTAGGTCCCCTTGAGGCTAATCTATAAGGATTTATATCCTTATCGGGACTCTTCTCAATAGCTGATTTTTCCCTTATTAATTAATTACGAAATTAATTAATAATCAGGGCTTTTGGGCCTTTTTTATTCCACCAGGCCTGATCTGGTCCATCAGGCTTAACCTTTCTGGTCTGAATATTATACATCTTATTATTGGGCCTAGCAGCCCATTAATTATAAAATCAGGACTTATTTATCCCTATCATTTGCCCCCCAACTTTTGGGAAACATTGATTAGGTTTCGCAGAAGTTAAATCTATTCCTTCCCTTACAGGGTTTCGTTTTTGCGTAAAGTGTGGAGCGACCTACACATTTACAACGAATCTTCCTTTTATTCAGAAATTATCTTAATTTCCAGGAATTTTTCCCTAATTTTCTGGAATTTTCCCTAATTTTCTGGATTTTCCCCTTAATTTCTGGGATTTATCCTAATTTTCTGGATTTTCCCCTTAATTTCTGGGATTTATCCTAATTTTTCTGGATTTTCCCCTTAATTTCTGGGATTTATCCTAATTTTCTGGATTTTTCCCTTAATTTCTGGGATTTATCCTAATTTTCTGGATTTTTCCCTTAATTTCTGGGATTTATCCTAATTTTTCTGGATTTTTCCCTTAATTTCTGGGATTTATCCTAATTTTCTGGATTTTTCCCTTAATTTCTGGGATTTATCCTAATTTTTCTGGATTTTTTCCCTTAATTTCTGGGATTTATCCTAATTTTCTGGATTTTTCCCTTAATTTCTTTTTTTTTTTTTTATATAACTTTCGACCAGGAATCCATTCGACCAGGATTCTGGTCGAATTAACCCCCATATTGCCCTGGTCGACAGCTTTTCGAGCAGGAGTGTTTCGAGCAGAGGTCCTGGTCGAATTTCGGCCAGGATTTTTTCCTTTTTTTTTTTTTTTTTTTTTTTATCGACCAGGAATTTTTCGACTAGGATTTTCGTCCCTTTCGGTCAGGATTCTTGTTTTTCTGACCGAATAAACCATCTTCCTTGCCTTGGTCGAAGCTATTTCGAGCAGGGCTCGTTCGACCAGGATTTTCCTTTGGTTTCTAGTCGACAAGGCTTCAGGCATAGCTTTCTCGATCAGAATCCTGACCCTTTCGGTCAGGAATCAATATTTTGACCGAATTAATCTTTCTCTCAGCCTTGGTCGATGCCCTTTCGACCACAACTCATTCAAGGAAAAATACAGTTCGTGCCTTGATCGAATTGGGTCAAGAACATGTTAATGCATATATTTTCTTAGGGTCATACGTCTGGGCTGGACTCTATTGGGTCCTTGATTTGGGCCTGGATTTTTTGGGCCACCCTCTTAGTGGGTCTTAATCCTGGGCCCATTCCTTAAATCTGGGTTTTGTTTGTCAACTAATTGGGCCCCCCTTTTTTGGGCTGGTTTTATGGGGCTATCCTTTGGGCCCATTGTTTTTAACTGGGCTTTTAGCTCACGGGCTTATTTTAACCCTATTCCAATATACTGGGCCTTTCAATTGGGTCCCTAGTTCTGGGCTTTCAATTTGGGCTAATCCTTTTTTGGGCCCGTTTTCAGCAGCCCTCTTTTTTCTAACTTGGGCTATTTTGCTGAGCCTTTCAAACACTTGGGCCCTTAACTGGGCTTATTATTTTCTCAGGAACATTTCGGTCATAATCAATATTTTTGACTGAATTAACCTCCTTTTCTAGCCTTGGTCGAAGCTTTTTCGATCAGGATTCATTCGATCAGGATCCTTGCTTACTTCCTGGTCGACAAATTCTCTTGGTGTTAGGATTCAAAATCCTGACTCTTTCGGTCAGGAATTAGGATTTTGACCGAATTAACCCTTTTTTCTTAGCCTTGGTCGAAGCCTTTTCGATCTCAACTAATTCGACGATGAATACAACATGAAACCTGATCGAATTGGGTCTGGGATTTGGGATATATTACTTTCTGTGACTCCATATATTTGATTTGGGCCCTAAGTCTGGGCTGGATTTTTTCCAATCTCAAATTTGAGCCTAAGATTTGGGCCTGAATTCTTTTATGGGTACTTTATTTTTGACCCTGGGCTTGATTTATTGATCCCTATACTGGGTTTTTTTTTTCTAATTCAAGTAGGATTAGGCCTTATTTTTGGGCCTTCATTTATCCAAATCCTTTTTGGATTTGGGACTTATTTCTGGTTTTTGAAGATAATACTCATATATATTTTCTTCCAGTTTTTGGACCCCGGGTGCTGGGCTTTGAATATTTGGGGCCCTTATCTGGGCTTGACATACTTCCAGGCCCAACAAGTTTTAACCCCTTTTTTTTTTGAATTGGGCCTTTTTATAGGGCTTTCATATCATGCATCTAATTTAATTGCCATGCCATAGAGATTCAAACATATTTCGAAAAATTCTCTGAGCTTCAAAAATTGTTTGGGATTCATCCCTTACACAAGTCTTAATAAACTTCATAATAAGACATATAAATCCTAAGCAAAGCTTCAAGGTGCTTTTCAACCTACTCTCCATCATGACAAGTGAGAATCGTATCCAACTGCCCTACACATAGTAAACCTTCAGGTTTTGTGCATGCCAAGTTCTCGGGACTTCAAAACCATCCATAGTCTCCAGCTTGTAGATTCCTCTACCCTGAACACTCTTGACTCTGTACGGCCCTTCCCAATTCGGGGCAAGCTTCCCTTTTTGTCCTACACCAGATGCTTCTATCTTCCTCAAGATTAGATCGCCTTGTTTAAAAAACCTTTCTTTAACCCTTAGGTTGTAGTAGAATGAAGCTTTTTTCTGATATTCTACTATCTTTGCATGTGCTTTATCTCGCACTTCATCAATTAAATCCAGGGCTAATCTCTGCCCTTCCTCATTTTCTTTCTCATCGAAAGCCTGAATCCTTGGAGAGGAATGTGATATCTCCACGGGAACTACTGCTTCCGCCCCATATGCCAACATAAAAGGAGTTGCATCTGTCGTGACTCTACAAGTAGTCCTGTAGGCCCATAATATTGGAAGTATCTCATCTACCCAATTATTTCTTGACTTCTCGATCCTCTTCTTTAGTCCATCCAGGATTATCCGATTTGCTACCTCTGCTTGTCCATTGGCTTGCGGGTGAGCCACAGAGGTGAATCGTAACTCGATTTCATTTTCTTCACAATACTTCTTGAATTCCTCATTGTTGAATTGTGTTCCATTGTCAGTGACAAGGATACGGGGAATTCCATATCGGCACATAATGTTTTCCCACAGGAATTGTGCAACCTGCTTAGTAGTGATTTTGGCCAAGGGTTTGGCTTCAATCCACTTGGTGAAATAATCAATGGCTACAATCAGAAATTTCCTTTGTGCCGTGGCCATAGGAAAAGGCCCTAGAATATCCATCCCCCACATGGCAAAGGGAATAGGCGAGTTGATAGAGGTCAGCATCTCAGGGGGTTGTCTAACAATTGGTGCATGCTTCTGACAGCGGTCACACTTCTTTACATATTCTTTGGCATCAGCCATCATTTCTGGCCAATAGAAGCCTAAACGAGTTATCTTATGAGCCAAGGCCCTGCCCCCCAAGTGTTGTCCACAAATACCTTCATGCACTTCTTCAAGAGCCAAGCGTGCCTCATCGGGCCTGAGACACCTCAAGTAGGGAACCACGAAAGATCTTTTGTAAAGAATCCCATTTATCAAAGAGTATCTTAGTGCCCGAACAGTTAACTTCCGTGCTTCAGTTGCATCACTTGGCAACCAACCGGTCTGAATGCGAGCCTTGAAAATAAGGACGCAGCTTTCTTGAAGCCATTACCAAGGCCAAAGCGAATTTCTCAATGGCTGAATAATTCAACTCAGCACCATGCAAAATTTTGCTGACATAGTACACGGGTTTCTGGACTTTCAGTTCCTCCTTAACCAACACAGCGCTCAAAGCACTCTCTGAAACGGCTAAGTACAAGTATAAAACTTCATTTAAAGCTGGTTTGGCCAACAACGGGGCCTGGCCCATATACTTCTTTAACTCTTCAAATGCCTTCTGATTTTCCTCACTCCATACGAAGTCTTTGATGTTCTTTAGTGACTTGAAAAATGACAAGCACTTGTCTCCTGACTTGGAGATGAATCGTCCTAATGCAGCAACCCTTCCTGTAAGCTTCTGAACATCCTTAACAGTTTTTGGTGGTTCCATGTCCAGGATTGCCTTTATCTTATCCGGGTTAGCCTCAATTCCCCTCTTTGAGACCATCAGTCCCAAGAATTTTCCAGATCCTACTCCGAAAGCACACTTCGTAGGATTCAACATCATCTTGTGGTACCTCAGGACCTCAAAAGCTTCCCTTAAATGGGCTATATGATCATTCTTTACTAGACTCTTGACTAACATGTCATCAACATAGACTTCCATAGTCTTACCGATAAGATCCTTAAAAATTCTATTCACCAACCTTTGATAGGTGGCTCCTGCATTCTTGAGACCAAACGCCATAACAAGATAACAATAAACACCAAAGTCAGTGATAAATGATACCTTTGGAATGTCATCCTTATGCATTTTGATCTGGTTATATCCGCTAAACCCATCCATGAAACTCAGCATCTCATGTCCAGCGGTGGCATCAATCAAGGTATCAATTCTAGGCAGCGGAAAACAGTCTTTGGGGCATGCATCATTCAGATCGGTGAAGTCTATACACATCCTCCACTTTCCATTAGCCTTCTTTACCATTACAGGGTTTGCTAACCACTCCGGAAATTGAATCTCCTCAATGAAACCAGCCTCTAAGAGCTTTTCCACTTCCTGCCTTATAGCCTCTTGTCTTTCCGGGGCAAAATTTCTTTTCTTTTGTTTCACTGTCTTCCGGCTTGGATCCACGTTTAGCTTGTGAGTAATTAACTCCGGGTCTATGCCTGGCATATCAGCTGCTGACCATGCAAACACATCATTATTTTCTAGCAAAAATTTCACTAATTTCCCTCTAAGGGGCTCCTCTAATGTGGCTCCAATGAAAGTCATCCTCTCAGGATTCTTGGGATCTAAAGGAATCAAAACCAATTCTTCTGCTGGCCTTCCTCTATTCTCATCATTTTCTCGAACATCCATATCTTCAATAGGAAGAACCTGCCCCCCGACTCCATCTGCCCTCAAAGAGGCCACATAACAGCTTCTAGCCATTTTTTGATCTCCTCTCTCTTCTCCAATCCCGTTTCGGGTGGGAAACTTCATGACTGAATGGTAGGAAGAGGGGACTGCCTTGAAGGCATGTATCCCTGTTCTCCCCATGATAGCATTATAAGTTGAACTAGCCTTTACCACCACAAAATCCAGCATCTGCGTTGCTTGCCTTGGCTCCGTACCTATGGTGGTTGGCAATTTAATTATCCCTTCCACAGGACATTCTACTCCAGCAAATCCATATATCGGCATGTCGGTTGGTGTCAACTGGGAGTCGTTATACCCCATCCTTAGAAAGGTGTCGTGGAGCAAGATATCCACAGAAGCACCATTATCCACAAGGACCCTCTTAACCGGGCTATTTCCTATTATCGGCGTTATGACCAGCGGGTCGTCATGGGGAAACTTCACACCCTCTAGGTCGGAATCATCAAAAGCCAATGTTACTTCTGTCCTGGCCCTCTTCGGGGCTTCTCCAACAATATGCATAACCTCTCTAGTATATGCCTTTCTGGAATTTTTGGACAATCCAGCAGCAGTTGGACCTCCAAAGATCGTGTTTATCACAGGCCCTCGAGGTCTCGGCCCTCCATAAATGGTGTTTATAACTGGTCCTCTAGGTTGGGGGTTTCGCCCCTGATCGTCTTGGTCCCTCCTACGATCTTCAAAGTTCTTCCTTCCATTATTATTTCTGTCCCCTCCATCTCCAGTATACTTGTTCAATCTTCCTTTTCGAATCAAAAACTCAATTTCATCTTTCAATTGCCTACACTCATCGGTGTCATGGCCAACATCTTTGTGAAACCTGCAATACTTGCTCTTATCTAGCTTGGCTGGATCGGCCTTCAAGGGCTTAGGCCAACGAACATCTCGATCTTTCTCGATCTCCATCAAGATCTGGCTTCTGGGAGCATTCAGCTTAGCGTATTCGGTGAACTTTTGCCCAGGTCCTCCCTTCTTGGGGGTTGAATCAGGGTTTTATTCGGTTCTAGGATACTTATCCTTAGCGATATACTCCAGATCAGTTTTCCGCTTCTTGCCTCCAGTGGGCTCATTACTTACTACGGTCTTCCTCATGCTTTCTTCAACCTTGATATACTTCCCTGCCCTCTCTTGGAGCTGCAACATATTTTCAGGGGGACGTTTGGCCAAGGACATCTTGAAAAACTCATCCCTAGTTCCTTGTTGCAGTGCTATCATAGCTACCTTATCATCAAGGTCTGGGACTTTTAAAGCCTCCTTTGTAAAACGATTCAGGTAATCTCTCAAGGATTCCTTAGCTTCTTGCACAATACTCATAAGAGATGCTGAACTTTTCTCATGGACTTTTCCACTGATGAACTGCTTAATAAAAGCCTGACTTAACTCTCTGAACGATCCAATAGAGTTTGGGGGCAAGCGACTGTACCATCTTTGAGCCATACCTGACAGGGTTTGAGGGAAGGCCCGACACTTTATAGCATCATTCACGGGTTGCAGCAACAGTGCATTAGAGAATGTCCTAACATGGTTAGCGGGGTCTCCCGTGCCATCATAGGCTTTGATAGTGGGCATCTTGAATTTCCTTGAGATATGGGCATTCATTATCTCTTCTGTGAAGGGTGGAGTTGGATTATCAGGATCTCCAAGGGGAAGGAGATTGCTTGGATCAGTTCTTGGGACAACAGCCCTTCTTCTTACCGGACCATCCAGGTCTATGACAGGAGGAGGATTTCTCCCCCTAGGAGATATCTCGGGTCTGGTGGCCTGGTGAGCCTCCAAATCACGCCTCAGCCTTTGGATTTCAGCCTCATGAGCCCTGATCCTTTCCTGCACTTCTTGGGGATTCGCCCCTGGGGTGCTTTGGGGGCGTTGCCTTCCATCGGTCATTGGCTCTTTTCCAGGACGCCTCCTTCTCGGGGCCACTTCATCATCCGAAGATTCGGAGTCTCTCTCAGTATAAGGACCAGAAAATTCCCGATCCTCAGGAATAGGACCCAAACCTCGTATATAGGGGGGTGACTGCCCTCGTGCTTCGCCTCGCCTAGCATATCCGCTTCCTCCAACCTCAGGGCGAAGGGGCATCCCATAAGGGAGGTTAGTAGTAACAATAGTTGAATATTCATACCCGACGGGTCGAGAATTCACAGGTATATGTATTTGTTAAACTTGAGGATTCGTACCTTGAATAGTCGGGGGAGTTGTCCTTTGTGGCTGAGGATGAGTTGCCCCTGTCTGGGCTTCCCCCTGAGTAGATGCATAAGTTGAATGGGGAGGAACCTCCACGGTTGATGAAATCACCTGGGTTGTCTCTGATGGTGTTCCTTCCTCTAGAGCTCCAATTGTTTTCCGTGTTCTCGCCATGGTTGTTGTTGCTTTCCCACAGACGGCGCCAAATGTTATGGATTAAAAACTAATATATATAATTGCTGTATTTAATACTAAGGAATGTGAGCTTCGAGGCTCGATTTGACTGCTCTTGTGTTTCGTGACTCAATCTGCCTTAACAAGATGCCTACGTACCTTGCTGATTGCCAAGGATCAAGTCAAAAAACGTAGTTCTGATTTGTGGGGTGAGGCCCCTTATATAGATATGGGAGTCCTTGAATTGGACTTGGTATAGGAGACTTGGTGGACAAGCCTCTGAATTAGGATAGACTTAGGAGTCCTAGGAAGTAGGAAGCTGATTCCTTATCCTTTTAGGTCCCCTTGAGGCTAATCTATAAGGATTTATATCCTTATCGGGACTCTTCTCAATAGCTGATTTTTCCCTTATTAATTAATTACGAAATTAATTAATAATCAGGGCTTTTGGGCCTTTTTTATTCCACCAGGCCTTATCTGGTCCATCAGGCTTAACCTTTCTGGTCTGAATATTATACATCTTATTATTGGGCCTAGCAGCCCATTAATTATAAAATCAGGACTTATTTATCCCTATCAGGGTGAATGAGGACAGTGCTTACATCAAAATATCATAATATAGATGTAGATGTGTTTCCAGGGTGTGCACCTTTTCCTTATTGGTAGAATTTCCTTAGGCGGGTTCCATGCCAGGTATTGGGGACCTCGGTTCCGCTGAGGTAGCTTAGCTTGTAAGTTCCCGGACGGATCACTTCTTTGACTATATAAGGGCCTTCCCAGTTTAGCTGCAGTTTTCCCTGGTTAGTTGGGTCCGAGGCTTCAGTGTCCCGGAGTACTAGATCTCCTGCCACATATTCCCGTATTCTGGCTTTCTTCGCAAAGTAAAGCTTTGTTTTTTTCTTGTAGCTTTCCATTTTTTCTACGGCCCGATCTCTTACCTCATCCAGGAGTTCGAGGTTGGTCCTGAGGCCTTCTATGTTGGAGACCTCGTCAAAGTTGGTCACTCTATGAGAAGGGGATCCGGTCTCTACCGGTAACCGGGCTTCAATACCGTAGGCGAGCTTGAATGGAGTCTCCCCGGTTCCCGTCCGGGGGGTAGTTCTGTATGACCATAAAACCTTCGGGAGTTCATCCGGCCAGTTCTTTTTAGAGTCTTCCAGTCTCTTTTCCAGGCCTCGGAGTATAGTTCTGTTTGTGACCTCAACTTGTCCATTCCCTTGTGGATGGGCAACAGATGCTTTTTTGTGTCTAATCCCGAGTTGTTTCAGATAGGTTTCAAAATCTAAACCCACGAACTGCGGACCATTGTCCGAGATTAAGACCATCGGGATCCCGAACCTCATTACAATCATGTCCACAAACTTGATGCAGTCTTGCTGGTTAATGGTTCTCATAGCCTTGGCCTCCGCCCACTTAGTCACATAATCTATTGCTACCAGGACATAACGGAGATCCCCTTTTGCTCGAGGGAAAGGACCCATGATGTCAATTCCCCAGACAGCGAATGGGATCGATGAGAGAACGGATCCCGGGAGGCTTGAACCCTGTTTTGGTACGTTGCTGAACTTCTGGCACTTACTGCATTTTTTGACATAGGCGACTGAATCAGCGTGGATTGTTGGCCAGTAGTAGCCTTGTCTGATGACTTTGTAGGCTAGAGCTTTAGCCGCTAGGTGATCCCCGCAGATCCCTTCATGAACCTCCCGGAGGCAGTAATCCGCTTCCTCCGGATCAACGCACTTTAGAGTTGGTACAGAGAAGGTTCTCCGGTATAACTGATTGTCTTCTAGAAAGAAGCGTGCAGCCTTATACTTGAGGTACCGGGCTTTGTTCTGATCTTCCGGAAGGGTACCGTCCTTGAGGTAGGCTATGTAGGGCGTCATCCAATTCTCCGGGTTGCTAACACATAATACTTCTTGTCGATCGGTGCTGGGGGCTCCGAGCTCCTCGAAGTAAACCGAGCTGCTTAAATCTGAAGTATTCTGGATGAGCTTGGACAGCTCGTCTGCTTTCATATTTTCTTCTCTGTTTATCTGCAAGATGGTCGAGTCCGGGATGGTTTCCAGGATTGCTCTAACCATTTCCTGATATCGGGCCAATTTAGGATCTTTTGCGATATATTCACCATTGGTTTGTCTTACCACGATCTGAGAATCGCTGTAGATTGTTAAACTCCTTACTCCAAGGGATTTAGCTAGCCTGAGCCCGGAGAGTATGGCTTCATATTCAGCCTGGTTGTTTGTTGCTTTGAAGGCGAAGGTGATGGCCTACTGAATTACGAATCCATCCGGGCTGGAGAGGATCAGACCGGCTCCGCACCTCTCGGCTGTGGCCGAGCCATCAACATGTAGCGTCCAAAGATCCCGGTTGTTAGACTCTTTTTCTCCTTTGGAACTGGTTTCAGGCGTTTCGGGGGTTTCTGGAAAAGTACATTCCATGACAAACTCGGCCAACGCCTGGGCTTTTATGGTTGTCCTCGGGATGAATTTGATATTGAATTGGCTCAATTCAATTGCCCAACTGACTAACCTCCCGGAGGCGTCTGGCTTGTGGATGATTTTGCGAAGTGGTTGGTTAGTGATTACTCTGATTTCCCTGCCTTGGAAGTATTGTCTTAGCTTTCTGCTCGAGTGTATGAGGGCCAGTGCGAATTTTTCCAAGTTTGGGTACCGGGTTTCGGCATCTTTCAGGACTTGGCTCGCATAATATATCGGGGTCTGCGTCCCATTCTCCTCCCGGATGAGTGCAGATGATACTGCTCTTTCCCCGGCTGCGATGTAGAGGTAAAGGGGCTCCCCGGGCTTTGCTTTTGATAAAATAGGCGGGTTCATCAAATGTCGCTTTACTTCCTCAAACGTTGCTTGACAGCCCGGGGTCCATTCGATTAGCTTCTTGTTCTGGGCCCCTTTTAACAGTTCGAAGAATGGTAGGCATTTCTCTGCCAACTTTGGGATAAATCTTCGGAGTGCTGCTAGGCATCCTGAGAGCTTTTGGATGTCTTTCTGAGTTCGGGGAACTGTCATTTCCATTATAGCTTTGATCTTCTCCGGGTTGGCCTCTATTCCTCTTTCACTGACCAGAAAACCCAAAAACTTCCCGGAAGGGACCCCGAACGTGCATTTCTCCGGGTTCAGCTTCATGTTGTACTTCCTCAAGTTGTCGAAACACTCCCGAAGGTCCTGGATGTGCTCTGAGATTGTGACCGACTTGGCGATCATATCATCAACGTAAGATTCCATGTTCCTGCCCAGTTGCTCTTTAAAGATGGTATTCATCATTTTTTGGTATGTTGCTCCGGCGTTGATTAACCCAAACGGCATCATAACAAAAGCGTAGACGGCCCGGTGTGTGATGAATGCCGTTTTTGCAATGTCTGCCGGATTCATCTTGACCTGGTTGTAACCCGAGAAGGCATCCATAAAACTTAACATGACATGGCCCGAGGTCGCGTCTATTAGCTGGTCGATGTTGGGCAGGGGGTAAGAATCTTTAGGACATGTTGAATTGAGGTTTGTATAATCCACGCACATTCGCCACTTGCCATTGGATTTTTTGACGAGCACAACGTTTGCTAGCCAGTCCGGGTACTTAATTTCACAGATTATGTCTGCCTTTAACAACTTCTCGACTTCTTGGTCGATTGCCTGTTGCCTTTCCGGGGCGAAGTTCCTTCGCTTTTGTTTGATTGGTTTTTGCTTTGGATCTACATTCAGACTGTGCATGGCCACAGATTCATCAATCCCTGGCATGTCTTCCGGGGACCAGGCGAATACGTCAGCGTGTTCTTTTAGTAGATCGATAAGCTCCTTTTGGAATGTGGTTTCCAAGCCTTTTCCGATTTTGATCTTTCGGGTGGGGTTCCCGGGTTCCAAATCTACCTCGATTGTCTATTGGGCCGGTTCTACCTTCATCTTCTCCTTGCTCTCTACAAACTTTTGAATACGGGCATCAGCGTTGGTTACGCTGTATCCGGAGTCTTCGATCATGTTTACATCCAAACGGGCCCTTTTACTAAGGTGTTCTCGATGCTTCTTTCTGCTTTGTCCCTTGGGCAGGGACATTATTCTCTTCCGGTTTTCCGGTTCCGTTTCTGCCATGACGAGTGCTTGACCATAGCATTTACCAGCCATTTCCCTATCTCCTTTCAGTTCTCCAGTGCCTCCTGGGGTGGGGAACTTGAGTTTTAAGTGAATAGTTGAGGGGATCGCCCTGAGCTTGGTGATAGTGGGCCTACCAAGGATCATATTGTATGAGGAGGTTGCGCTTATCACATAGAATTTCATCATATGGGAGACCTGTCGGGGTGCGGTTCCAAATATGATGGGAAGATAGATGATACCCCGGATTGGAATCATGGTGTTCCCGAATCCGTACAAAGGGTCTTCAAGACAGGGATCCATTCTGAGGTGTCCAAGCTCTATCCTGTTAAGCGTGTGCTCGAATACGATATTAGCAGATGAACCATTATCAACTAGAATTCTTTTTACCTCGTTGTTTGAGACGTCGAGGGTCACCACTAATGCCAAGTTGTGATCCGGGTCGAGGCCCTCATAATCAGAATAAGAGAAGCAAATCGGTTCGTCCTCCCGAGTCTGGATCATCATCACATCATTCTCCCGATCCGGGCTCCGCGGTGGAGAGGCTGTGCCACCGAAAACAATATTCACCACATTTTTGTCTCTTCCCGGGGCTCTGTCTTTGTCATTCGAGCCCCTTTGAAGATACTGGTTCATGTTTCCTTTCTTGATTTGGTCTTCTATGAACATCTTGAGGGAGAAACAGTTTTCAGTAGTATGGCCGTGATCTTCGTGATAGCCACAATGCTTGTCCCGGGCCCTGTTTTCGGGCGGCGCTAGCAAGAGGTTTGGCGGATAATAAAATGGTTTGCCCTTGACTTCACGCAAAACGTCGGCCCGGGGCCTGTTGAGGGGTGTCCACTCTGGTTCCGGCTTGGGTTCCTTCTTGGCCTTTTGTTTCCTTTCGTTTTTTCTTGATTCGGGGTACATTTTCCGGGGTGGGGTTCCCCGGGACTGCTGAATGTAGTTTGCTTGCCTGTCAAGCTTGTATCTCTTGTCTCTCCGGGACGACGAGCGTCGCTCCGGAGACTCGTCATCATCATGTATTCTTCTGTTCATCTTCATTGATTTGATGAAATCATTTTCCTTTATGAACTTTGATGCCAACGCATATGCTGACGCCAGGCTTTGGGGCTCCCTGTGAATCAGGTCTTTGACATAGCCTTCACAAGATATCGGGTGCAAGTTTCTTCGAAAGATGTTTACTGCCTCCTTTTCTTCTAAGTTGGAGAGTTGGTTGATTGCATCCTGGAATCTTTTGATGAATTCCGGAAGGGGTTCCTTGCTTCTTTGTTGGATTGTTTCTAGATGACACATCTGCAGCTCGTTCATCCGGTTGGCCCTGAATCTTTTCAAAAATATCTCGCGGAAGTCTTTCCAGGAGTCCACACTCCGGGATGGTATGCGGCTGAACCATTTCTGAGCGCCCCCCTTCAGTGTTGATGCGAAGAATCGGCATCTAGTCAGGTTGCTGTAATCATAAATATTGGATATTTGCTCAAAATAGTTCAGATGCTCTTCAGGGTCATCCAGCCCGTCAAAAGAGTCAAAATTGAAGTGCTTCAGCCCTGACTCTCTAGGGGTGGCTTCCAGACTCTTTGTGAATGGGGTCGCTGCTCCCCCTACTTCCATGTCGCCCTCCACTTTCCTTTTAAGGTCTCGAAGGGCCCGGGCCATTTGTTCTTGCTTGGACTCCTTCTCCGGCTCCGAGTCTGAGGAAACATGAATCCGGTGGGTCTTTCTCTTTAGCTTGGCCTCCTCCTCCCGGATCCTCCTTTCTATAGATTCTTGGGCTTTAGCCTCTTCTTCCTTCCGGATTCTCTCCCGAAGGGCAGCTTTTCTTATTTCATCTCTGGCGTCCTCTGGTGGCTTTTTTAAATTCTTCGCAATCCGGTCGAAGACGGATCCCCGAGATTCTCCGGACTGTTCTTTAGACCGCTCTCGCTGATCCTCTGGGCGGGTCTCCGGCTCGGCGTTCTGCTTTTCCTTCCACAAGTCCATAGCCTCCTGTATCTGTTCCGGGGTCATGCTTCCCCATGGGTTTGTGGTGATCCCTGTGTGTTTGTGGGCAACTTTTTCAATGACTATTCTCTGGTCTCCTGGTTGGAGATTTTGAGAGGGAGTCTGGGTTATGGGGAACCCTTCGTCCAGGTCTTCCATGTCTCCATCCCTGGGTTGGGGAGGAGGCGGTAGGAAAGAGGCGGAAACTGCTGCTTTGCTTTTTCTCGTAGTCATGGTTACTTGGAAATGCTATGAATTTACAATAATAAACCTTTTAGCAACGGGTCTGAGAGATGGGTATTAGCGTTCTTACTGGGAGATGGTGTTTCACGTTTCTGGGAGGTGGGCCCCCTCCTTCTAGCGCCAATGATAATCCCAGATCACCCCGGGACCTTCTCCTTGTAGGGCCCGAACTCAAACTCCTTTTAGGCTGTGACGACGGCCGTGTGCGGTGTAGCTGTAGGGTGGGAACCTACAAAACAGAACCGGAGGGGGGTGGCGTCCCCGCGGCACCTCCGGCGTGAGGATGAGAAAGGGTTTTGAGGAGAAGAAGGGCAAAGTTGGGATTATGCAGATATGTTTGTGAGGAGTACGTGTGTGCATGTAATTATATGTGGGGGAGAGAGAGAGTATAAAAGCTTGTAACCTGTAACCTTTCTTCTGTTCTACCTTTTATAGGCCTCCTACTAGGGTTTAGGGGTTTGTCCCTTTTCATCTGGACCGTAGGTTGGCCTTTTGGACTGTAGGGCATCTGGACGCCTGGGATGCGTCAGAGTACTATCAGATCTGGACCGTAAGAACGTCCTGGATTCCGGGTGCCTGGAAGGTGGTGATGTTGCCACGTGTCCTGGGCTTATCAAGGTCAACGCTGAATACGTCAGAGTACTATCAGATCCAGGCCGTAGGAACGTTCTGGATCCCGGGAACCTGGACGGTGGTGATGCCGCCACGTGTCCTGGGATCTTATGTTTGGGCCCTGGGCCTCTTCAATTGGGCCTGACTTATTATGGGCTATGCTATCAGCCAGCTTCTGATTAATTCTGGTTGCGACAGATACTTGTCTATAGGGATGCAGTTTCAAGTACACCCATTCACCCACTGAAAAACTTCTGTCAGACCTCTTCTTATCTGCTATCTGTTTCATCCTGTTCTGTGCTCTTGACATATTGAACTTCAGCATCTCAATGATTTTCTCTCTTTGTTGCAGGCTTCTATCGACTGAATCTATAGCAGTAGATCCAAGGATGTAGGGTCTGTGAAGTGGTGGGGTTGGTTATACATGACTTCATATGGAGTTTTCTGGATTGCCGAATGAAAATTGGTATTATACCAAAATTTGGCTAGTGGCAGCCACTGAGCCCATTCTTTAGGAGTCTCATAACACATGCACCTTAGATATGTTTCTAAGCACCTGTTTAACACTGTTGATTGGCCATCAGTTTGAGGATGGTATGCAGACGAGAGCTTAATATGCACCCCCTGTAATCTCATGAATTCCCTTCAGAAATGGCTGGTGAACACTTTATCTCTGTCTGAGATGATGGATTTAGGAGATCCATGTAATTTATAGATATGATCAAGGTAGGCATGTGCTATAGTTAGGGCAAAGAAGGGGTGGCTGAGAGCGATAAAATGACCATATTTACTTAATCTATCAATTATTACAAAGATCACTTCCTTCCCTTTGGATTTAGGGAGGCCCTTCAATAAAAACCATGGTTACCTCTTCCCAAATCGTCATAGGGAATGGGTAGTGGTTGAAGTAAGCCTGGATAGGCACTCTGATCATATTTGCACTTTTGATAGGTGGAACAGTGTTTAATAAAATAGATGACAGAACTCTTCATGTCATTCCAGAAAAACAGTGCTTGAATCTTTTTTAAGGTAGCTTTAATAACTGAATGGCCTCCCTGACTTGAGCTATGCATCCATTCCAAGATGGTTTGCTTAATTTCAGGACCATTGCCCACCACCAATTTGCCTTTCCTCAGTAGTTTTCCCTGATGCCAAGTGTACTTGGGATGAGTAGCAGGATCTTCCTTTAGTTCAACAATAAGTTTACGCAAGTGAGGGTCGGAATCCTAGTGATTCTCTAGATCCTGCATCAGTTGTAACTGCACTGACAACACTGCCATTGTTAGCAACTGCATCCCTGGAACTCAGGAGAGAGCATCAGCTACCTTGTTCCCCGTTCCTTTTTTGTATTCCATAGTGTAATCAAACCCAACCAATTTTGATAACCATTTTTGTTGAAAGGGCATCGCTAACTTGTGCTCTAATAAATGTTTCAGGCTCTGTTGATCTGTCTAATAATAAAAGGCAATGTCATGAGATAATGCTGCCATTTATGAACAGCAAACACAATTGCTAGTAACTCCCTCTCATATGCAGATAAGAGAGCATTCTTTTCATAGAATGCTTTACTGATATATGAGATAGGGTGTCCGTCTTGCATTAGGACTGCACCCATTCCAGTGCCGGATGCGTCGGTTTCCAGAATAAATGGTTTATTGAAGTTGGGTAAGGCTAATACTGGAGGGGTGGACATCTTAGCTTTCAATAATTTGAATGCTTGTTGAGCTTCAACTCCCCATGTGAATGCATCCTTCTTTAGAAGGTTGGTCAGCGGTTTACAAATAGTCCCACATCCTTGCACAAAACATCTATAATAACCCGTTAACCTAAGAAACCCACGTAATTGTTTTAGTGTTGTGGGAGTTGGCCAACCAGTAATAGCCATGATCTTGTCAAGTTCAGTATGCACCCCTCTTCAGATATCACATGACCGAGATAGTGAATCTCATTGACACCAAAAGAACATTTCTTGAGGTTAGCGTGTAAAGAGTTGTCTTCTAAAATCTGCAAAACCAACTGCAAATGCACCAAATGTTCTTCCCAACTAGAATTGTAAACTAAGATATCGTCAAAAAACACCAACACCCCATTTCGCAATCGAGGCTTAAAGACAGAATTCATCAGCGATTGAAAAGTAGAAGGGGCATTTGTTAGGCCGAAGGGCATAACTAGATACTCATAATGACCCAAATGAGTTTTGAATGCCGTTTTATGGATGTCACCCTCAATTACTCTGATTTGATGATAACCAGATTTAAGGTCAATTTTAGAGAAGATTTTAGTGTCATGTAATTCAAATATCAGCTCCTCGATGAGAGGAATGGGGAACTTATCCTTGATAGTAGCTTTATTCAATCCTCTATAATCGATGCACATCCTCCAACCATCGTCTTTCTTTTTTATTAACACAACAGGTGTTGCAAACGGGCTGCTACTTGGTTGTACCATCCCCTGCTCCAACATTTCTTGAATGAGCTCCTCAATAACATTTTTTTGCACCAAGTAGTACCTGTATGGCCTGAGATTGATGGCATCAGTCCCTTGTTTCAAAGGAATTCTATGATCGAAATGCTCCCTGTGAGGGGGTAGTTCCTTAGGATCTTCAAATACTTCAGCATATTCATTCAGTACTGCAGTTAAAGATGCATTTCTGGTAGGTGTAGATTGTTCATTAGGATGTAACAGAGGAGCACTTCCCATTTCAGCTGGTAACAGTTGTCAAGATAGTTCACCGGTCTCTTGGAACAGCTTATTGAGTTTATGGGATTGTATCTCCTTCAACTTCTTACCCTGCATACCTCTTGTTGGAAAATATGGGTATAAGTCCCATATTGGTAAGTCATATTTTTGAGCATTATGACTAAAAGATGTGTGAGATATGATGATATTCTCTTAATAATGGAAATTATTATTTTCCATTAGAATTTGGCTCAAATATTATGGCATAAATTAATTTGATTTTGTTTCAGATTAATTGATATGGTGTATGTCTTGATATATTTAATCTGATTCTATTTCAGATTATTTATGGAATAGAGTAGCTTGCAAGTATTACACCGATTCCATAATTAATGATATTTAATTATGGAAAAGAGTAGCGCACAAGTCTATCTACACCTATATAAACACCTCTAAGGCGTTAGGGTTAGACACACCAAAAACATATTCGCCTCTAAACACAAATCTCTCTCTCTCGGTGATAGTTTCGTGCCCGTTCAAGCTCGCTGAAGGTGCTCGTTATCCGTAACGCCGCCGCTACCTCGTTTTATCCTGTGAGGCTATCGACTCGCACATACGGTGAGAGGCGAAATAGCTTTAAGGAGACAGTTTCAACTGGACTCGAGGATCTCTCTTCTGTTTATATCTTTTCTTCCTCCGTTTGATTTCGTTTACTCACGCACACACTTGTTTGATTATTTGTATTAATCGCAGATTGTTTTCACAATCTTAAAGCTATTTATTTTATATACATCTGTGACTGATACATCTGTATCTGCTTGTTTTGTTGAGTAACAGATTGATGGAGAACCAAACTGTGAACGATTCGATGAACATGACGGCTGATCCCAACGCACAGATCACTGGATCTGATGGGGTTCACCAGCAGCCGATTAACCCTAACGCACGGATCGTACGATCTGATGGGGGTCAAACGCCTGTTGGACATGTACCTTCGGGACATGTGCCTTCGGGACATGTGCCTTCGGGACATGTGCCTGTGGGACACACTGTCATTGGACAGTTTAGTGTTCCTCTTGGACAGATATCGGCAGGATTCACTCCTCCGATCATACCTGCGGTGCCTACTGGTGTGCATACACCTGTAGTACAGATGCACGTACCATCTGTTCCACCTGTTATGCCAACTGTGCCTGCTGCACATGCTGAAAAACCTGAGAAGTTCAACGGAACGAACTTCAAACGTTGGCAACAAAAGATGCACTTTTATCTGACCACGTTGCATATGGATCGCTTCCTTAAGAAAGAACCACCGTTGCTCACTGCTGAGAGTAACATGCAGACTGTGTATGCTGCTGATGCTTGGAAGCACTCCGACTATATTTGTCGGAACTATGTGTTAAATTGTTTGTCTGACTCGTTGTATAACGTATATAGCGCGAAGCCAACAGCTAAGGTCTTATGGGAGTCACTTGACCATAAGTATAAAAGCGAGGACGCTGGGGCAAAGAAGTGGATTTTTGGCCGCTTTCTTGATTATAAGATGGCAGACTCTAAGACTGTGGTCAGTCAGGTGCAGGAACTGCAGGTGATCATTCATGACATTCATGCTGAGGGAATGGTCATAAGTGAGTCTTTCCAAGTTGCTGCTGTTATTGAAAAGCTTCCACCTGGATGGAAAGATTTCAAGAACTACCTTAAGCACAAGCGAAAGGAGATGTCTATGGAGGATCTTATTGTTAGACTTCGTATTGAAGAAGACAACAGAGGGTCCGAGAAGAAAGTTAACGTTTCCACTGAGAAGGCAAACATGGTGGAGCATGCTCAAAGCTCCAAGCCCAAGAAGGCTAATTCTGGTAAAGGGGCAAAGCTGGCACCCAAGGGAGGGATTTTGAAGTCGAAATTTCAAGGGAAGTGCTACAACTGTGATAAAGTTGGTCATAGGTCTTCTGACTGCAAGAAGCCCAAGAAGCCCAACAAGAAGAAAGAAGCAAACATGGTAGAGAATATCTCCAAGGAGATGGGTGACATAGACCTCTGTGCTACGGTCTCTGAAGTGAACCTGGTCGGTTCTAATCCACGTGAATGGTGGATTGATACTGGTGCTACTAGGCATGTTTGCTCAGACAAGGCGGTTTTCTCTAGCCTCAAAGCTTCCGATGCTGGTGAGAAGCTCTACATGGGGAATTCAGCAACTTCTACCATTGAGGGTGAAGGCACGGTGATCCTGAAGATGACCTCTGGGAAGAATCTGACTTTGAAGAATGTACTTTATGTGCCTGATATTCGCAAGAACCTTGTGTCTGGTTCTCTGTTGAATAAGCATGGCTTTCGCATTGTAATAGAGTAAGATAAATTTATTTTGTCTAAGAGTGGTATGTTTGTAGGCAAGGGTTATTTAACTGATGGGCTTTTTAAGCTCAATGTAATGTCCGTTAAGGACGATAATGAAATGAAGAATTCTTCTGCTTACTTGCTTGAGTCTCCTAATTTATGGCATGCTAGATTAGGACATGTAAATTATGACACTTTAGGACGTTTAAGTGCAAAAGAATACATACCTAAACTTACTATCGATCCAAAACATAAGTGTGAGACTTGTGTTGAGGCAAAATTAACGAGATCATCATTTAAACGTGTGGAAAGGAACACCAAAGTGCTAGACCTAATACATAGCGACGTATGTGATTTAAAATTCGCTCCAACAAGAGGAGGAAACAAGTATTTTATTACATTCATTGATGATTGTACAAAATACTGCTATGTATATTTGTTGAAAAGCAAAGACGAAGCTATAAATAAATTTAAAATCTATAAGGAAGAAGTTGAGACACAACAAACTGAGAAAATCAAAACGATACGAAGTGATCGTGGAGGTGAATATGTTGAACCGTTTGGGGAATTCTGTTCACAACATGGTATAATCCATGAGGTCACTGCACCATACTCCCCTCAGTCAAATGGTGTGGCTGAAAGGAAGAATCGCACTCTGAAAGAGATGATGAATGCGATGTTGTTAAGCTCTGGGCTCCCACAATCGATGTGGGGAGAAGCCATCTTAAGCACAAATAATATTTTAAATATTACGATGCGCAAGAATAAGGATGTAAGTCCTTATGAAATGTGGAAGAAAAAGAAACCAAGTTACCAACACCTGAAAGTGTGGGGGTGCCTTGCAAATGTACTGATCCCTATACCGAAGAAGGTGAAGATAGGTCCTAAGACTGTGGATTGTGTCTTCATCGGATATCCTCCACACAGCACTGCATATCGGTTTCTTGTTCATGAATCCAAGATTCCTGATATTCAAAAGAATACCATTATGGAATCAAGGAATGCCTCATTTTTTGAGACGATGTTTCCCTGTAATCCAGGAAACCAACAACCTACGACGTCTAAACGATCTCATGAGTCTGTAGATGACGATAATGAGAGTGACGAAAGTGAAGACGAAAATGTGGGGGTAGTGAGAAGGAGCAAAAGACAACGAACGGAGAAATCCTATGGGTCTGATTTTATGACCTATTTGCTCGAAGAAGGTGACCCAAAAACTTATAAGGAGGCGGTTACCTCACCTGATGGGCCTATGTGGAAAGAGGCCATCAAGAATGAAATTGATTCAATTATGCAAAATCATACTTGGGAATTAGTGGACTTGCCAACTGGTTGCAAACCATTAGGTAGCAAGTGGGTTTTCAAGAAGAAGTTGAAAACTGATGGCACTATTGATAAGTATAAGGCCAGACTTGTAATTAAAGGATACAAGCAACAAAAAGGCCTTGATTACTTTGATACATATTCTCCTGTAACGAGAATAACGTCCATAAGGATGATGTTTGCTATTGCTGCAATGCGTAATCTAACTGTACATCAAATGGATGTGAAAACAGCTTTCCTAAATGGAGACATAGATGAAGAAATCTATATGGAACAACCTGAAGGGTTTGTTGTCCCAAGACAAGAAAGGAAAGTGTGTAGATTGGTGAAATCATTGTATGGTTTGAAACAAGCGCCTATGAAATGGCATGAAAAATTTGATGAGGTCGTGCTGGCCAATGGTTTCAAAATCAATGAATGTGATAGCTGTGCCTATTACAAGGATAACGAGAACAGCTATGTCAAGGAGAATGACAATGGCTATGTCATGATGACACTATATGTAGATGATCTACTTATTGCTGGAAGCAATGATAAAGTTATCAAATCTACAAAGGACATGTTGAAATCAAGGTTCGACATGAAAGATATGGGACTAGCAAATGTAATTCTGGGAATTCAAATTTCTAGAACATCAGAGGGTCTCGCATTAAGTCAACCACATTATGTTGACAAGATCCTTGAGAAGTTTCTTAAGGATGACTTTGAGAAAGCTAGGACACCTGTGGATATGACTTTGCACCTATCCAAGAACAAAGGTGTAGCTGTTTCCCAATTGGAATACTCGAGGATAATTGGTAGTCTGATGTACCTCATGAGTTGTACAAGACCAGACATTGCATACTCAATTAGCAAGTTGAGTAGGTTTACGAGTAATCCGGGAGCTGATCACTGGAAAGCGATTATAAGGGTACTAAGGTACTTGAGGGGAACTCGAGACTATGGACTGCACTATGGCAGATACCCAGCAGTATTAGAAGGATATACTGACGCAAATTGGATATCTAGCAAGAAAGCACTTAAGTCTACGAGTGGCTATGTGTTTACATTAGCTGGAGCGGCAATATCATGGAAATCCTCAAAACAAACGGTGATAACTCATTCCACGATGGAAGCTGAGTTTGTGGCACTAGATAAATGTGCCGAAGAGGCTGAATATCTACGTCAGTTTCTGGAGGATATTCCAAGATGGCCAAAGCCTGTAACTGCAATAGGGATTCACTGTGATAGTCAATCCGCTATTGGCAGAGCACAGAGCACGATGTATAATGGAAAGTCTCGTCATATACGACGACGACACAGTTCCATTAGACAATTGATCTCAACCGGAATTATCACTATTGACTATATACCGTCAAAGGATAATATCGCGGATCCACTAACCAAAGGGTTATCAAGAGAAGTGGTTGAGAAATTATCGAGAGGGATGGACCTTAAGCCTATTGCTTAACGGCATCATGGTGGACACCCAACCATTGCTGACTGGAGATCCCAAGAACTTGGTTCAATGGGACAACTAAATCATGATGACCAAATCACTGTGGGGGTAACCGCTGGCCTGTTCCTATGATGAGGAAACAGTGAGACCCGTAAGGTACGAGGTTAAGCTTTGAGCCTTTAATGATCTTTGATGAATACATGGAGCTCAGGAGTGAACGCATGGAATTCAGTTGAGTAAACGCGGGTTACTCTATAAGATAAAGATCACCTATATGGGAGAGAAGTGGGGCCGCTTCAAAGGAGAATTGCGAGGCACAATTCTTTAGAAACTTCTGCAGAACCAGGACGATGTTTCATGGCCAAAATGGACATACTCATGAGAGCTGAACGAGTCAGAAACGATATAGTGATAAGTATATCATTGTTTACATAAACGGTCGAACAGTTCAAGGACAAGCACGTTGTTAGGAATGTATGTGCATTAGTTTGATGATATGTTTAACAAAATACTTAAGTAGAAATTTAGTGTCTGTAGCCTCAACGGATAAGACCACTTTGGCTATCCGTTGATGGTGTAGCTTTACTTAGAAATAAGTCTAGTGTTGTAGCATATTTCAGTCTCTGTATTTAAAATGTAATTCTTGGAAGTTGAGAGAAACTATGAGTCATGTTGACTACTAGATGATATGCAGATAGGAAGGCCAATTGTAAATACTTCATGCCTTGTAATTTTGTATAAGTGAAGTGGTATCAACGGATGACTTAAAGACCTTCAACGGATGAGAAGCTAAGCTTCAACGGATGTCTCTAAAGCTTCAACGGATAAAGTCATCAACGGATAACATCCTTCAACGGATGAGTGCATCAACGGATGAAAGCTTCAACGGATAACATCCTTCAATGGATGAGTGCATCAACGGATGAAAGCTTCAACGGATGTTCTGATGATTAGCCGTTGATAAGGGGTAGTTGTACCTACAAACAGAGGCACATGGGTTGATAGAGACAACTGAGATGTGGTAGCCGAATTTCAGGAACAACAGAAAAAGCAGCCGTTCTTCTCTAGTACAAAGATGCAATAGTCAACAAAGTACTGGAGTGAACAGGAAAAGAAGCAAGTGAAGATCTTATTTTATTACTGTATTTTATATTGTTCTTCACTTGTACACTTGGTAATATATAAACCAAGTAGAAGCTAGTAATTAGATGTGAGATTTTCCAGAGCTGTTTAGAAAAATATTGAGAGAAAATTCATCTAGTTTGTACTAGGATGCAGCTGTGATCAACATTGTTTAATCACAGATTTTCTAAAATACCATCTCTGGTGGAACAACAAATCCACCAGAAAAGTTTTTAAGGTCTGTTGTGTTCTTTACATTTGTGCTTGAATATATATCTGTCTGTATTAGCTTAAAGCAATTCACACACTTGTTCTTCTTGAACACACAACTTTCATAAACTGCTCAAAACTTGAAAAAGTTTTGAGATTTACATTCAACCCCCCTTCTGTAAATCTCATTGTTAGTCCACTAGGAATAACAATTGGTATCAGAGCAGGCTCTTGACATACAAAGAGTTTAAAGATCTTGGAATCTAACAAAGATGAGTAAGAAGGATATTGGAGTAAAGATCCCAGTTCTTGACAAAGACAGTTATCACCATTGGAAGGTGAAAATGCACCTTCATCTACTCTCCCAAGATGAAGGTTATGTAAACTGCATTGAGAATGGTCCTCACATTCCCCACAAAGTAGCAACAGTTGCTACAGCCACAGTTGCTGTTGGTCAATCCATTCCAAAACCTAGAGCAGAATGGACAATGGAAGACACAGAAGAAGTCCACAAGGATAAGAAGGCTATGAACATTTTGTTTAATGGTCTTAACATGGATATGTTTGATAATGTGATAAATTGCACAACTGCCAAAGAGGTTTGGGACACAGTTCAACTACTGTGTGAAGGTACAGAACAAGTGAAAGAAAACAAAATGCAGCTTCTCATTCAACAGTATGAATACTTTCATTTTGAAGAAAATGAATCTTTAAATGAAACATTCAATAGGTTCCAAAAGCTGTTGAATGGACTGAAGCTGTATGGAAGAGTGTACCAGGTGAAGGATTCAAATCTTAAATTTTTAAGATCCTTGCCAAAGGAATGGAAACCCATGACTGTCTCCTAAGA